>NW_020955743.1:372546-374083 GCF_003031625.1 Empidonax traillii | reverse complement strand
CATCTACGTCCTGAGGACCTCGCTGCCACCGTCCAAGCGTGCTTGGCCCCGGCAGATGAACCTCAGGATTAAAGGGTGGGCTCAGTTCCGCGCACACTGTGTCTCACCTAAAAAATCCAATGCGCAGGCTGGAAGGTGGAAAGACCTTCCCCGGTTCTTCGTTCGCGAAGAGACTGGCCATTAAAAAAAGTCCTTGACATAGGGCCAGAACTCAGGTATTTGTCCAAATTTCTTAAGTATTGGACTAAATGTATGTTTCTGGCCTACCTTAATGAAAATTTAAGTCTCTTCTATAAAAAAGTCCTACTCTAGCAGGAAGAAAAAATTGTTCCCTGTTTCTGTTGGCTCCCAAATGGCTGCAGCTCACAGTAGCTAGACGACAGATATCTTGGTTAGAGAGAGATGGGATTAAATCTCACTAGAGGTCTCACCAGAGATTCAATTCAAGAAAACAGCATATGTGGAGGATTTTAAATTTTGGGTGAGTGCTATAAACATCACTTTCCCTCTCTACCATAAGTTTTGGATGACTATTCTATTTGTCATATACTCTTTTCATATGCTCCTTAATTTGAGGACTGTGATTCATTCTAACTTTAAATTTATTCAATATCTCACATATTTCAGTGTTGACTTTTCATTATGTATGTCAGAACTTAAGAAACACTTAAGGAATTAAAGAGGGTCATAGATTGTAATAAGATTTGTTTACAAGGAAAGAACATGAAGTGGTTTTTTTGAGAAATAGTTTATTTGTGAGTGATTTGCACATCCTTGATTTTGATTTGCCTCAGGTATTGCATTATGTATTTTATGTCTTTGAGTGTGGGGTGCAGGGGTCAGCTGTGTGTATGTGTATGAACACATCTTCAAATGAGAATCAAACTCCATTAAAACCAAGGTGGCAAAAGTTTATAAAACATCCTGTCTAATTCAGAGTGGATGACAACGGCTGTTTGACAGTGCGCAACAGAAGTTCACAAGTATTAAGGGTAGAAAGATATTTATATTTGATAGAATATATTTTGGTTTTGTTATATGTAATTCACATTGCTTCATTTAGTTTCAGATCTCAAAATATATACTGAAGTCTTCAAGCTATAAAGGAAGTAGCAAAAAACATTTGTTACACTTCTCTGAAAGAAACTATTTGAAAATAACCAGTAACAAAAATAAGGTCCAAGCATTTCTTATTGTAAAGCATAGGGTTAAAGTATTATTCTTTACTTTGGGGATGCTTTGCTCCCATGATAATTTCACTGGTCAGACAATGTCTCCCACTGATATTAACTATTGTTATGCTAATAATACTTATCAGAGTGTTGCCAAAGCTGTGGTTGTGTAAGCATTTCCTAGGAAATGACATGAGGGAGGATTTTCTGTAAACTCATAAGGCTCATAAATCAGAAGTACAGTGTTCTTTCATAGTATTGTTGAAGCAACAGTGACCTAGTGATATTCAAGAACTGCTCCAAGGGGAACAATTTCCCTTTTAGTCTCCTATACTCCTTAATTCATGGTTGGAAGAAAACTCACA
>NW_020955743.1:334307-370748 GCF_003031625.1 Empidonax traillii | reverse complement strand
AACCTGCTGTCATAGGCAGGTACACCTTCCACTAGATCAGGTTGCTTCAAGACCCATCCAGCCTGGCCTTGATAACTTCCAGGGATAGGACATCTGGGCGACTTGTGCCTGACTACTCTCACAGTAAAGAGCTTCTTCCTAACACCTAATCTATTGTGCCAAGGAGAGTGACAAAACACTCTGGAGTTGCTCACCATGATGTAGAGAAGTACAGGCAGAATACAGCAGCCTGAGTATTATGTCTGTAGTGCTACTACTACACAAAACATTGTCAACATTTATAAAGACCGTGTCTCTCCATATCTCCTGTTTTATTTTGGATTAGCAGTAAACTTCTAAGTGGATAAAGAGAGAAAGACAAAAGAAGGATTAAGGAAGAGGAGTAAAAGGCAAAGACTATTTGTGTTGTTTAATTGTCATAGCATCTAAACTACATGTTTAGGTCTAATTACAAATCAAGTGGAATAGATCATATGACTTATTACCTATAAAGGCATGCTGTTGTTACTGGCATCTTATTTAGATACTGAAAACATGTTTCTAGAACTATTTTTTTCCTGATAAAAGGATGTTCTGGTTTAGGAAAGTAACCCTAGGAGAGAGTTCAGGCTTGAAAAGCATAAAGAGATTTAATATCTTTATTACATCTGGGTGATGAAATAAATTTTTTTTGAATTTTCACTTCCCAATGGTGGTTTAAAATTCATCCTATTGAATGCTTTGAATATTACTACTGGGTGCCTAATTTTCTAGGTGTTTAAAAATTAAACATGGCAGAACTAGTGTCTCTGTAATAGATATATCCTTAGATGTTCCTAAGAAGTGGTGATGTTTCACATTTACTAAAATCCAGTTATAAATATTTTTGAAAGAAATGTTTGACTTCTGCCCGTACTTTTATTTTTAACTTTGACAGCACATTAGTTTAAGAATGCTGGTTAGAATTTGTCTCTCCATGTATTTTTAATATCAACTTCGAATTTTTCACTGAAGCCACAGTTATAAGTGCATATTTCAAGATTTATACATTAGGCAAGCAATCTACATATATAAATGACTTGCTTTGCAATTTGAATGACTTCTCGGTTTCTGAACAATTCCTGTCTCTAACCCATATCTCTAAATGTTTTTTAACTGATCTGGCTTAGGAGTTTTCATTTATGCTCTTACATTTTTGTTGTGGGTATGCAGAACAAATTACATTGGTACTTTTTCCTGGAAATGTGCTATCTCCAGAGATTAGGGGACTGTAATTTATTTGCACTTTCAGACATTTCTTTTCTTGTCTGCTAGACATTTTCATGACTGATAAAAAGACTTTCTGACTAATCTAATTCAATATAAACGCATAGAGAAATTCAAGGATTTCTAAGATTTTCTCTGACCAGCTAGGAAACTTAAGGGTGGGAGGACTGAATGAAAAAAAAGAGAAAACAATAAATCCATCAATCAATCCCCACAGAACATACTTTTGAGTTGCTTGCAATGAGAAAAGTATCTGGGCCATGAAATTACAAACATTCAAACTTTTCTGTTTGTTTGATTATTCTCACTTTGGAGTGTTTGTTTTCTGGATAGTGTCTCCTTCCTACAGCTGAGAGACTGGCTTTCTGTGTCTGAAGTCACGTGCTATCATAAGGTTTCCTTGAATAGAGATCTCTTGGTTTATTTGTTTTTATTAATTTACTGCATGGACTTTGCTTATAGACTGTCTTCAAACAAAGGTTTCTTCTGCAACAGCATATTTTATTTTGCACGGCTAGACTGTATTGTAGCATTATGGTATGGTATCTCACAATGACAGTGTTATTTTACTCTGAACAAAGCTCAGTTTGGACAAGTTACAAATGCATTTCTTTACTAACGCTCCTTTAAATTTATGGAATTAGGAAGACTTTCAGGGCAAAGAGTATTAGGCCCTTTGTGCCATAGCAAGCAATTATCAGGATATCTTAAACAGTTTCGTTCTTATATATATATGTATATATGTGTATGTATATATGTATATATATAAACAATATAGGTCTTACATAAAGGATAAAAAACACATTTAGCAGTGGTGGCCAATTTCTCGATTTGAATTATGTTCCATAAAAAGAACTAAGGGGAAAAGTGAATGTCTATCTTACTTTGGCTTTTATTTTCTTTAATAAAGATAAAATTCTGCAATCAGTCTTCTGAGGTATTGTTCACACCAATGTAAGAAAGGCAGTGGAAGAATATATTTCTGCATACAACATGTTTGATTTTGCTAAGACCTGGTCAGAAAAAAAAGGACTACTGTACTTTATGAGAATATGTACAAAATTTTGAATAAGACTGCTTGGACTGATATATCTGCATGGCTAATTGTGACCTCTGATTAATCAATTAGTGATTCACAGTCCTCTAAAAGTAAACTTGAATGGATTTTTTTATGATTCCAATGTTAATTTTTTTCTCTCTAATTCATGGTGCAGTGTCTGTATTTTTCTATGACCTCACAATGTATTTCTTTCTTCACCTACTCTAAAACCTATACCATTTCTATAATATGATAAGCAGCTGGGTTTTTGTTGTCTTGCTATTACCCTTCACTGTAAAGACTGTAGGACAGCAGGAAAAAAAATCAACAGTATAGATAGATATCCTAAAATCTATACTATGATCGTTCAGTTTCTTGGAGGGAGGCACAGAACCTATAGATGAAAGAAAACTTTTACGATACATTAAAAATATACAGTCTCCTGAATCAGGGAGAAACAGGAAGTCACTGAAGTAGAAAATAGAACTTCTAAAAATGACAGGAAAAAAAGCGTTGATGCCACAGGGAGACGTAACTAAAAGTGAGATTAATTCTAGGAAAGATGCCAGCATAACACACAACTTCATGAGAAGAATAAGTAGTCCTGTAGAACGTAATGACTCCCTGGAACAAGTGACCAGTAAATTAAGAGAAACCATAGGGCTGTTAAGTATAGGATCACATGGGAGATAGCCAGCTCTGTTTAACAAAATACTTCTTGCTGAAGCTCTGCTCCCTCATATTATAACAGCAGGGAAGGAGGTAGAAACTTTCTAGATCTCTACAAAGTAGGGTCTTATTGTCCAATAACTTTTCCATATCACATATGATTGCATCTGTCATTTAGCTCATATAGTGACCTTATGTTTGGTCCTGTGAATTGAAATAAACGGTTTAGGAATTCCTCGAACAAACATAACATTTAGCAATTTATGTTTAATTAAGCAGGTATATATCAATAATTTAAAGAATCATAAAAATAAATAGAATAGAAAATAATCATTTAGGTTGGGAAAGACCATTGAGCTGAACCATTACCTACTGCCAAGTCCACCATTGAACCAAGTCCTTACGTGCCCCATTTACACATCTTTTAAGTACCTCCAGGGATGGTGACTCAGCCACTTCCCTGGGCAACCTGTTCTTGTGCTTGAATACCCTTTCCGTAAAGAAATTTTTCCCAATATCCAATCTAAAGCTCCCCTGGCAAAACTTGAGGCCATTTCCTCTGTTGCTTGTTACCTGGAAGAAGAGACCAGCACACACCTCACTACAACTTTCTTTCAGGTAGATGCAGAGTGATAAAGTCTGCCCTGAGCCTCCTTTCTCCTGGCTACACAATCCCAGCTTCCTCAGCAGCTCCTCATAAGACTTGTGCTCCAGCCCCCTCTCTACCCTTCACAACCTTTGTTCCCTTTCTTTGGACACGCTCCAGCGCCTCAATGTTTCTCATGGAGGGAGGAGACCAATGCCTTTAATTTTTCATAATGTAGGTCTTAAAAAAAATAATCCTTGTCTTTTACATTACTGATATAACCTGCCAACGCTTTTAGGTCACAAATTTTCACATCTCGATCTTATGTGACTTAATAATAGTATCTCTGCTGATTATTAGCCATATCAATGTGATGAACAGATTTTTAATTATCTGAAATTAGACTGAATTAAACATATTCTAAAATTTGCATCACAGTGGCAGAGGGAGAACTTTAGAGATGAAATAAAAAATTAATAAAGGCAGAACTACTAAAGGCAATAAAAAGTTCATTTTGTATGAGTAATGAACCAATGGTCTTCAGTATTTTTACTGTAGTTCTGTACCATCCAACAGTAAACCAAATAATTTTAGGATTTATTAAAAGCATTTCGGAATATTATGATGTTTAGAGGAGAGTCGGGGCATTTCAGCTATATTGATTTGTGGTCAAATTATTGTCACAATGTCACAACTGATTTATGTGTAATAATATTTTCATTTCAAAATCTTCATTTTTTTAAAAAGTGTCTAGACCTTTCTGTCTGCAAATAATTCACAATTACTTCCACACATGTCCTGCATATAAAAGAACAATGAATAGATTTTCCGCTGGATGCCGTTACTTAATTTGACCAATGTCACCACAGCACTCTGTTCACAGTCTCTAAAAATTGTTCACAAAAATTCTGGAATGTTTTAGTTAATGTCATGATTTATTTAATTGCATTTTAAAGAAAATCAGCGTTTAAAAATTCAAGTAATCTAGTTTTGAAATCTTGAAATAGAAACACTTTAGTATGTATTTTAAGATATCAGATCTTGTTATACACTTCTAAGAAGTCCTCTGAAAATAGGCTAGTCATCAGTTAAGAGCAATAGATCTTCCTTATGACTTTTGTGCTGTAATAATTAATTAAAATTTTACTATGATTCTCTCTTGCTTTCTCACTAACTTTTAAGGAGGGTAAATAAAGTTATTACTAGGTTCCCTGGCAAATTTACCAGGCTACTTTTGCCTGATTTTGAATAAAATCTGTTCATGGAAGAATGTTAAAAAAAAAAAAAAAAAAGTTTCTTTATGGAAATATTTAAATACCAAAACCTACAGAATAGTGAAATATCAATAAAAGAATGCACGGTGAAAGAAGCACCCAAACACTGACCAAAAAATAGAACATTACAGGTACAAACAGATCTTTTGAGGATAATCCTGTGGCCCAAGAGTTGGACTTGATGATGTTTGTGAGTCCCTTCCAACTCAGCATTTTCTTGATTCTGTGAAAATTCCATGGGTAAATATTTTATGGTTTCACATATTTTAACTTTTATAGTTTCATAGCTTTTTGATTCAGATAGAGATTGTGTGGAACATCAGTTGTCTTCAGTGGAAACTGTAGGCGTGACTATTAGAACAAACATTTTCCTTTGTCATAGTGAGAACTGAGTGTATATAATATACTGTGTATATTATATACCGTGTATAATACCATAAATATAGTGTTTTTACTGAGATACAGAATATACATCTATTAAGTTCTATTATTATCTACAAATGTATTTTAAAGATTCTTCTTTGAATATTCATCATAATTCACATTCTTTTTCGTAATTTATCCTTAAAGCAAATGGCTTTAATTCCACTGCCTTGACCCAACTTTTAAAAATTATCAAGCAAAACAAATCTTCCTTAGGTAATCATTGCCAAAATAGTTAAAAAATTTTCTTTGAAAGAAATGTTGGAAATATCTTTTTCTTTCTGTGCTCTTAGTTTTAATAGAGGTTTCCCAGAATAAAGGCTCTTAATTGTAATTGGCTGATTAGTAGTTAGACTAAGATTTCTGTCTCTTTCATTGTATTAAAAAATAGAAATGTATTTCTATTCACTTGAAGAATTTTTTCTAGCACAACCTTCCACATTCAGTGGTGGCCATGAAAGAAAGCATAAAAAAAGTATTTGTGCCTTCCACGATCTGCCTCCTTCCTCTTCCCAGATGATCTACTCCTCCAAAAGCTTTCGTCTTGCACTTCTTAAAAACATTAAAGCTTGTCTACTGCTTCACTTTGTTTGCCTGGCCTTCCCTAGAATCCATGCAATCTATTTTCTTCTCTCTAATATGTTACAGGATCATCTACAACAATGTAGATTCCTCTGTAGGGATGTGTTATGTGAACACAAACTGTAAGGATAGATAAGGATGCCCTTTATTTGCTATACTGAAATGTCCTGTGACCCCAGCATTAAAATTTCTTCAGTTTTATTCTGCACTTTTAAAGTAAAATAAATTGTCTATTAATAGGCTCACAAGGAAGTTTTTATGTAAAGTAAGCTCCATTGAGATCCTCTTTCCTCCTTTGTGGTTGGTTGCAAAGTCTTATTTCTGCAAATATTTTAATTATTTTTGAAAAAAAAAGTGAAGGATATTTGACATTTTTACTAATTTTCAACTGCACTTCAGAGCACAATATTGAACTGATTTGTTTCCAAATCTCCTCTCCAATACAGGTTTTAAAATGATTAGATACCCACTGTCTTCTGAGGGCAGAAATCTCTCAGGAGTCCTGATGTCTTTGAGCTATTTAAAAAGTACAGATGAAGGCAAAGTACAGATGCTTTTTGTTTGTATTTAAGGTAACTCATATGACATACAGTTCAGGTAAGACTACTTTGCAACTACAACTGGCTCATATTTATACAATGCCTGTTCAGAAGATAATAATAGGAAACTTTATTTCTGGTAGAATGATTTGACTGATTAAAGGAAATATAACATACTGGCATTAAGAATAGTCTGATTTTTGAAACAGAAAAACAAACTGAAGGTCATTTACTCTTTCTCTAAACTGATTGTATAGGGTTTTTCTTTATATTTCTGGATATAAGATAAAATTATTATATCTGTGCTATATTAAAAAAAAAAAAAGACAAACTTTTTTCCTATTTATAGTGCTGTCCTACAGAGTGCTAACTGTCTGCTTTGTGAGGAATCAACATCTATTATGTATCAGTCCAGGGACACAGGCCATTTTCTAGGCTTGTACTATTCAATTCTGAAAGCAGTTTTGAGGAAATCAGCAAAAAGAAATATTTTGTAATCAAATAATTGAATTTTCAAAGAACTTTTCAATGCCCTAGACACAGATGTTACATATCTAGAAGATTGTTAATCACATTACCCAACAGATATACAGTATGTTATGCTCTTATGATCTGTTGAAATTTTGCTTGGCACTACAAGTTCTTCAGAAAAATGTTTGCCAGAGGGAAAGGACTCTTTATTTCATAAGAAATTCAGAGCCTACCTGTAATATTTTCAAAATGCCAATAACTGCTTTTACATTAACATTTTTTGCATAAAGTTTCTGCCTACATTTACATGTGGATGCAGATAATATCAAGTGATTAGTCCATTACATGCCCTCATCTGCATAGAGATTAGAAAAGTTGCAGAGTGACAGGGCAGCCTAACAAAGAATTAGAAGTCACCTCAATTGTTATTTAATCCACCCCCTTGTCCTAGGGCAAGATCTACCTACCTACGTCCTTCCTGTCAAGTGTGTGTGAAGATTAAACTTAACTTCTACTTGCTACTCCATTTTCTGATTCCTCAGTTGTGAAGATGATTGTTTTTGAAGAATTTTAGAGATATATAACTTTTTTAAGAGTTTGTGTCTTTTTAATTAGAGAATATTATTAACATCTTATTTTACAGGTGAAGAGATTTATGAATTGAACAGTATGACCCATTATACATTGAAAGGGTCTGTCCTGAAAAAAATTTGTGCCTAATATTGACGTGATAAAACATTTTGGCAAGTTGGATTTCAGTCTGCATGGCTAAACTCATTCACAGTGGGAAACAGTGCAGGGAACCAGTGGTAAGCTCCTGCTTCCTGAAAATGGGCTATGGGGCTTGGGGCTACTGCTGGCCATGACAAGATGCTCCTGGGCACCAAGTGGGGAGGCCATGGCACATTCTGGCCCTCAGAGTCTTTTTGCACATGAGAATCTTGCCCAGCCTCTGCTGGCACTGCACATTCTGCTGTTTCACAGCTGGTCTGGGGTCCCCACAATGCCTGCAGCTCCCACCATCAAGCACCCAATGGTACCTGGTATGACATATCTCCCACCAGGTAGCCTTCCCAGTCAGCAGTTTGTAGGCAGCCACTTTGTTTTGGAGAGTAGGAGCATTCAGCTGCGTGCGCCAGGCTGTTCCCTGCCTGCTGCTGTCATTGCTCAGGAATGGCCCCAGGCACATCTTGCTTTCAAACCTAGGTGTACCCTGAGGCAACTTGTCCTAACAGGCACCTGCCAGGGTGTGACTTCCGTCATGGCAGTGACTCCTACCAACCTTGCTACATCCAGTCAACATCCCTGCAGAAATTGTTGCACTTGAAAAAGAGAAAATTTGTTTCAGGACTGAGTTTCTATGTTTCCTTCTTTTTTTGTATTCAAGGTTATTGTTTTGGTTAAACTTTTGTAAGAAAACGTACAAAGCTTCATGAGAGACTAAAGTTCAAAAGAAATTTATTTGCAGAATCTGGCAGGGAATGCAGGAGTGGGTATCAGTGCAGACTGAATTTCTGGCATACAGAATCTACTGTGACAAAAGGTATAGAAATATCTATAAATAATGAATATATCCACTAAAAAAAAAATCAAAAGCTTGACTTAAACTCCTGCTTCAAAACCTTAACATAATTAAAACTTGCATAAAAAGTTTTAATTACATTGCAGATGTAATTCTAAATGAGAGTGTCAGATTGAAAGTAAATGTGATGCAGAAGATGAAAAAATAGATGGCTAACAACCTTTTTAGTGGGTAAAATAATAGCAGTCATGTCTTCATGTAATACTAACTGTTGAATAAGGTTCTGGTGTTATTAACGTTTCTGGCCTATAACATTTAAATAAAGCTTATTATTTAGTTTATATTTAGATCAATTCTGAAGTATGACATTTCCCCACTCGCCCCCCTCATTCCCATGACAAATGTTGTTCAAAAAATGCAAAAGTATTCAGGATTAATAAATATTATATGCACAATTCTGTGGTGACAGTTGGCCTGAATAACAATCCATACAATTCTAGTGTTTTTATTCAACATACCTAAATAATGACTTCTCTTTAAATACTATCATCTCTCTTTGACTTAAATACTACTTTTTCTACTATACAAAGGAGAAAATGAGACAGTGGGATAACCGTTTGGTCTAAACCTTGCAATATGTTGGCAGGGAAAGTTAGACTGTAGAACTTTGTTGTAGGTGTAACCCATTCCTCCCTGCTGATAAACAGTTATAATATGGCTGCTTACATAATTAAGATATATTTTAAGAACTTGGGATTTGTTTTGTAATTCTTTCCTGATAGTGTATCATTCAAATGTAGAAAAATTGGATTGCATATTTCAAAAGCAGACACTGGTGATAATAAATAAAGAACTTTCCCATACTGCAAGACAGATGAGCAGGTTGTGAGTTCCATTCATCTGGAATGATTGATTCACATCAGTTCTGCAGAGCTTCAGGAAATTGCTATTTCAAATCAATTTGATCCAGTTATAAAGTACAAGACAGTTTAGCTTATTTTAACTATGCTATGTGAGATGGATATGAAGATGTTTACAATCTTTGGATTTTAAATTCACTAAATTGTGAAAGTATACAACATCTACCTTAATTATAAAATGCAACCTACTGATATGCTGATTCAAGTTTAGATAGCCAAATTATATTTTTCATATTTTGCAACTCCAACTAACATGAATCAAGAGAATGGGAAAGGTCACTTTAGGAATTAAAAAGTTTCTCTAAGATTATGGGAGCTATTATCAGTTGAGCACCTATCTAAAAAGGCAGAGATAAAAAATTTTCAAAATAAAATTACTAGAAATTTTAGCTTTTATTATGTATAAAATATGATGCAATTTTAAAGAATTTTTGTTCTGTCTTAATTATTTATTTTTTTAATCCAAAGAGAAGATTAAAAATAAAAAGGAAGTGCATAAAACATGGTTTCTGCAGCAGAATCTCATAACTTTTTTAACAGTCTGCTGTGCTACACTGCAGATCTTTGAGCCTGTTTTTCTTCATTCTTTTTGTGCTCAGACTGTTTCTGGGTAAAATGAATGATGGTAATAAATAATTTGGGAGAAATTCTTGGCAACTCATAAAACAATATTTGTCCTATTATGTGAAACTGAAGGTCAAAGTTTGAAGTAAGATTTAAAAGGAGAGGTCAGTAATGACTTCCTACTCTCCTCGTTTAAAATCCCCAAAGCTGCTGAGTTCGCCTGCAATATGCCAATACAGCACTAATAGTTAATAACTACTTCTCCAAATGAATTCTCCCTGTGAGACTCTCGGGGCTTTAGCTAGTTTAAGCTAATCTCATATCTGTCAGGTAAGTAAGTACTACTAACCCTCTTTAACATATTGCAAAACTTAGTCTCTGAGAGAGTAGCAACAAGGTTATGCAGGAAATGTATGGAAGAAGAAGAAATAAAAGGCTTGATTCCTTTATTCTCATGAGCTTAGTTACTGTATGTTTCTTCTATGCAACACCAGCAATTAGTCACATGCTGGCTTTCAAAGGCTGCAGTCATCATTTGTTTCTCCACACATATGCAGCTGCTCCTCCCTGAACCAAGGCCTTCGTGCTACAATGACCAGGGGTCTCTCGGCGAGATGGATGAATTCTGTGTGGTATTAATGGCTCTAGATTAGCCTCTATTACACACACACACATACACAAAATTGTTGACATGTAGCTATTTAATGCCTTTCCAACACAGTAGCTCAAGTTTGCACATGTATGTGTTTATGTGTTTATATTTGTAAGGGGGCAGGAAGGGCAGGCAAACGGGTTTGGATTTAAAGAGATTAGACTAGAACATCACTGAGTAATCTCTGCTCCTCCCTTTCTTTCACTGGAGGAAAGAGAAACCATGCCACTGACAACACTTAACTAGCTTGATTAATGAGCTCTGTTCTACCAGCCTTCCTGTTATCTCTTCTGAAGTTTCAGGTTTGGTTTAATGTAGTTTAGTCTGGGGTGAGAAGTTGGGCTGGTTTTAATTTTACCTGGATCATTAAAGAAGAATCTAATTGGCAGTCATATCTAAGGGGGAAGGCTTCTTGCCCTTTGAACTGACTCAGATAGCAACGAACCAAAATTAACTAGATGCACAGAAAAGGAGCTGACAGCAGTGTATTCTGCTTTATTCAGATGTGCATTTGGAAATGTGATGCATCCAAATGCAGCATCCAGAATTCATCTTTTGTAGTGACTTGTTGAGGAAAATACTTGTGATCAGTAAGTGTAAGCAGATATAAAGATCTGAATATTTCTGTGAATTATGATGCCAGCTCTTTCTATTTACTGAAGGATTGTTTTAACCAGAAAGTCCAGGATTTAAAATTTTAGATGCTTACTTTCCTTCACATGGAGTTGGGCTCCACTCTAATCCCTGTCTGTAGGTGGCACTGATCCTTCACTGTAACAATGGCAGGGAAATAATGAATGCAGTGAATTGCAAAAAGAAATCTGATTTTCTTTAAAAATAAAACTGAGATATGTCTGTGTGGTTGTGAATCTAGTAGTTACATGAAGCATGTATGAGCCTTCACAGTAAGAGTGAAGGAGGCATGTTCCTGTCTTTAACCTATAGATAGTATCATTATGTAATGTTATTCTGTATGTTTTGGCATGTTTTCCTTTCAGTTTTCTTTTCTCAAGAGCATTAGGACTTGAAGCAAACAAGAACTGAAAAACTGGACCAGCACCTCATGCATGCTCAATTTACTTGGAATCGAAAACTGATTTTACTTTTTTTCTGGTTGAATAATTCCTAGAGTGATGTAATTCTGCTAAGATTGGTGCAGGATTCCAATAGCATACAACAAGCTGTCTGAATATCTGGTATTCTGAATATCTATTTTTGCATTCTTAGGGTTTCTTTTGATTAATATCCGTTATAACCAAAACAGGTAGGGTCAGATTTAGAAAATAATTTAGATACTTTATCACTGAAAATACTACAGCCCTGAGGTGATCACCCTTATCTGCAATAAGATGATCTTATCTGGAGATGATTAGTTGCCCAAGAGAAAAACAATAGAAATTTGAAAACAGGAAGAAATACTGAAGAGACTAATAGGACCTATGGCTATTTACTCAAAGACAGATAAGAATTTAGTTCCATCAGAGAAGCTGAGCTGAGAAGTCTGCTCTCATGTAGTATTGTCTTTAAATCACATGTTCATGCCATGACACCCTAAGGCAGCAAGATATACTTTACTCTGGTTCCCTGACACAGTAAGCCTGGAGGAATGTCCTAACTAATAGGCTAGGTATTTTGCAGCAAACAGCCATTGTTTTCCAAGTTGTTCCAATTGTACAGAATAATAAATATTTATTGAAGCAGGGATTCGAACTGAACGCTCTCACAGGAGTATCCTAACCAATTCCGTAAGCCTCTGTGTCGGTTTGTCACTTTTCTCTTCTCCCTCTAGCCCATAAATATTTATTTATTTGAACACTGCAGGGCATTGATCTTTGTTAGAAATGTCCTTTCTAAAAGAATCATTAAGATTCTGGTTGTTAGGTCCTTCAGCTTACATGAAGGTGTGCTGGATTGAAGTTCAACATGCAGAATTTGTTAGGGGAGAAATTCAAAACTACTTTAATCACTTGGCTGTTGAATGTATTTGGAACTATCTAACTCATCAATGTCCTACCAGAAAGGGATACTTACAGTTTATCTGTGAGAGTGCAACTGGCAAATGAGATGTAAAGGGGACCACCCAACCTAGAAGAAGTTTTTCCTCAAACACCTTGGCAATACTAGCTTTTAGGTGATAATACTAAATATTCTTAGTTGGAAAATCAGTCTTCTAGATTTTGCTGCTAAAAACTTTAGGATTTTATATGTGCATTGCTTAAATCTAGAGACCTACTCTGAAAAGTTCCTGAAGATTTTGGGTGTCTCAGTTCTAGTTCTGAGGCACGATGAAATATGTTGGTCTGATATCACTTCCAAGCTATCTGTTTCCAGTCAGGAGATTTGGAAACTTTGCTTCCAAGGCAGAGTAGCAAGGTTCATCACAGTGAATGCAAAAGGTTGCCTCAAGTCTGACTGGTATGCCTTAAGAAGAAGCTTTCCCCCCATTTAACTATAGTAAAATTTAGTCCAGCATGCACACGTTTCATGAAATGAGGATTTGGCACTGAGGAAGCTAACATTTGGGTTCAATACATTTTTTATAGTCTGATTCTTATGCCAAGACTATTACCTTTCTTTGGAAAGGAAAGCAACAGCAAACTGTAACAAAGTGGGAGTGGAAAACTGAGACTTGAATTTCTTGATCCAGAAATGTTTGAGGGAGTTTTTCATCTTTTATGTTGCATTCAGACCAACTTTCCAGAAGAAAAAAAAATCAATTTCTGCTCAGGTGAAAGTGAATTAGTAAATGCTGTTCCCAGAAATGTTGTACTTGGGAGCAGAGACAAAGGGTTCCACCAAATAACAACTCTGTTACAAGCAGTAAAGGGGGAATCTGAAGCCCACAGGACATTCTCACTGTTCTCCCTATATGGTCTTTACAACTTAAATGGAGGAGAATGTTTCCCCATAGTGATTAGATATTTACTCCAATTCCTCCCCTTACCTTTCCTCATATTCTATTTGCTTCAGCTATGCCATTCCTTTCCTTTTTTTTTAAAGTCCTTTCCCAACTCTAAATTCTCTCATTAACTTATAGAATCATAGAACCACAGAATTAACTGGGTTGGAAGAGACCTCTGAGATCGTCAAGTCCAACCCTTGATCCAACCCCACTGTGATTACTAGATCATGGCACTCAGTGCCACATCCAGCCTCATCTTAAAAACCTCCAGGGACGGTGAATCCACCACCTCTCTGGGCAGGCCATTCCAATGCCTGATCACTCTCTCTGTAAAGAACTTCTTTCTAATATCCAACCTAAACCTCCCCTGGCATAGCTTAAGCCCATGCCCTCTTGTCCTGCTACTGATTGCCCGGGAGAAGAGACCGATCCCCACCTGGCTACAACCTCCTCTCAGGTACTTATAGAGAGTGATGAGGTCACCCCTGAGCCTCCTCTTCTCCAGGCTAAACAACCCCAGCTCCCTCAGCCTCTCCTTACAGGACTTGTGCTCAAGTTCCTTCACCAGCCTCATTGCCCTTCTCTGGACCTGCTCCAGCACCTCAGTGTCTTTCCTGAACTGAGGGGCCCAGAGCTGAACACAATACTCAAGGTGTGGCCTCACCAGTGCTGAGTACAGGGGAAGGATCACTGCCCTGCTCCTGCTGACCACACTGTTCTTGATACAGGCCAGGATGCCATTGGCCTTCTTGGCCACCTGGGCACACTGCTGGCTCATCTTCAGCCTCCTGTCAATTCAAACTCCCAGGTCCCTTTCTGCCTGGCTGCTCTCCAGCCACTCTGTGCCCAGCCTGTAGCGCTGCAGGGGGTTGTTGTGGCCAAAGTGCAGGACCCGGCACTTGGCCTTGTTGAACTTCATCCCATTGGAGTCAGACCAACTCTCCAGCCTATCCAGGTCCCTCTGCAGAGCCCTCCTGCCTTCCAGCAGGTCGACACTCCCTCCCAACTTGGTGTCATCTGTAAATTTGCTAATGATGGACTCAATCCCCTCATCTAAATCATCGATGAAGATGTTAAACAGGACTGGCCCAGCACTGATCCCCGGGGGACACCACTGGTGACTGGCCGCCAACTGGATGCAGCCCCGTTCACCAGCACTCTCTGGGCCCGGCCCTCCAGCCAGTTCTTAACCCAGAACAGAGTGCCCCTGTCCAAGCTGTGAGTTGCCAGCTTTTCCAGGAGTATATTATGGGAGACAGTGTCAAAGGCTTTACTGAAGTCCAGATAGACACATCCACAGCCTTCCCCTCATCCACCAGGCAGGTCACTTGATTATAAAAGGAGATCAGGTTTAGCAGACAGGACCTGACCCCTTGTCCATCCTTTAGGAGCTGTGTGGTTGCACTCAGGATGATCTGCTCCGTAACCTCACCACTGAGGTCAGGCTGACAGGCCTGTACTTTCCCAGGTCCTCCTTGCAGCCCTTTTTGTAGATTGTCGTGACATTTGCCAGCTTCCAATCATCTTGGACCTCCCCAGTGAGCCAGGACTGTTGGTAAATGATAGAGAGTGGCTTGGCAAGCTCTTCTGCAGCTCCCTCATCACCCTAGGATGGATCCCATCTCGTCCCACGGACTTGCGTTGATCCAGGTGGCTCAGTAAGTCACTGACTATTTCCTCCTGGAATACAGGGGGGTTATTCGGCTTCCTGTCCCTGTCTACCAGCTCCAGAGGAAAATTGTCCCAAGGGCCACCTGTCCTACTGGTGAATACTGAGGCAAAGTAGTTGTTGAGTACCTCAGCCTTCTCCTCATCGCTGTTAACTATACTCCCCCCCAAGTCCAACAAGGAATGGAGGTTTTCCTTGCCCCTTCTTTTGTTACTAATATTTTTATAGAAGTGCTTTTTGTTATCCTTAACAGAAGCAGCCAAATTGACTTCAAATTGTGCTTGTCTCTCTAGTTTTCTTTCTGCATGACCGAGTTATATTCCTAAACTAACTTGTTTAGTTTTTTGGCAGAATCTGCCAATGACATTTCACATCTTGTGCATAAGGTGCTTTTCAAGTATGGATGAGATGATGATTGCAATGTAAGACTTACTAGGGAGAAGAAACAGGTTGATACAGTGAGATAGACTCCAATACCAGTTAGTGCGATAATGATAATCTCATTTTCAGAGCTCTGTAGGTCCCACAGACAAAACAGAATTCAAATGAGTATTTTAAGAGTTTTCAAATGAGTATTTTAAGGACAATGAAAAGGGTTTATTCTATCTTGCTTAGACCGTTTTCTAAGTGGAAAAGGCTGTAATGAACGTTTGAGACACCCCCAAGCAGGTCAGAGAAGCTGGCAGAGAGGAGGCAGGAACTGATAGCTTTCTAAGACATAAGAGATTAGCAGTATAGTATGTCTTAGCAAATGAGAAAGAAAATAAGAATGATAATTTCTATATTCCACATATATAATTGCAGGGCAATGTGAATTTTAATAATGCTATGCCACATTGCTGAGATTTTCAGAGTGTGGGTGAGGCCAGAAAGTAATTAGAACACATCTGGGTTTTTCCTCAATACAGTCATGAAGACTTTTATTTATTTAATGTTTATTTGCACAGTTTGCATCAGAGCATGTCTTACACTGTGTGACTGACAGCAGGGTTAAGGAGCACAGTCAGTGGAATAAGGATAAAGAACTAGCTCATATCTAAAAAAGGGTAGTCTCACCTCATGTTGTAGTATAAATGCATATGCAATGAGAATATGGCAGGTTTAATAAAGGAAGCTTTTAAAAAAACATTCTGATGAAGGAATCTGACCTATTGTTTTGGAACAGTAAATGTGAGGTCTGACAGAAGAGAAGATATTTCATCTGCAAGAGCCAGATATGGAGAAGTTTTAAAGAGCAGATCAAGAGTAACAAACTTTTAATCAGCCTAAGCATCCTCTCATTGCTCCAGTGCTCTGCCTTCAGAAGCCGATGATGCTACAGAGGTCATTCTCACACCCACTACTGTGGTCACTTGCTGAAAGGTAATTTGTAGCCCTATATACTCTGTATTCAGTATGAAAAACACTCTCAAAGGACTTTTTTTTTTTCCTCAAAAAAAGATTGCCTTTTACCAGTTGGTTATAGCTGTTTATTAACAGCTATATAATTTGCAACTAATTTATTTTTCCCTGCAGGAATGGCAGCAAAGTCCCTTCACAGCTGAGGAGTGAGCAGCTGAATTGCGCCTTATGTTTGCACATCAGGCAAGTCATATGGAGAAAAACTGAAGCATATTTTTATTCACAGTCAAGAATGACTGTGGAAGCATAGCCTTTCAGAGACAGCCATTTTAGACACAAATATATAATGATTGAAGACTGCTTATCTACATAAAATGCATATTTGTATGGATAAATCCTGAATGCAAATAGACTTGTCTTATTCCTGCCTTATTTTTATTTTATTCTGAACACATTATTGTTTTATATCACTATTAGGCTTAGCAAGTGTTTGAAACACTAAATTTAAGTGGAATAATAAAAACTTCTTATTTTTCAAATCAGTATTAATTTCTTCTAATATAAATATTTCTGCAATTTGTTACTATCCTATCAAGCTAAACATCAAATTAAGTATTTGAAAGTTTCAGTAATTTTAACAGATAGCTATACACATTCTGTATTTTGTGAATTAGATTCCTGAACATATTTCCACAATGCACTGGTTTGTGGAACAAAGTAAGTTGTTCCTTACTATAATACTTCCTTAATCTATAACCTAGGCCTTCACTTTTAATTGTGCCTCAAGTCTGCATAGTAGCATGGCACCTAGCTTCTGTTTAGCTAGCTAACTGCTCCTGATTTCACCATACCTTTGCTCTTTTTCTGATGTCAGTGAATTGAAGTTAGTAATTTATTTGTCTGTGATCTTCCCAGAGATTTTATTGAAAAGTGGTGATCTACTTTTGTGGTGACATGATCTAAAAGCCTGCAGTTTCCTTTACTTGTTGTAGATCGCAAGAAGTTAATAATGAACAATATGTATTTCTAAACTACTAATTCTGTTAAATGTACGATTAACCACCTTATTATTAACTTGATAGTAAATGTCCAGTTAAGTTCAGTAGCATACTACATGTGTGATAGTACAGTGCCTAAGGGAAAGCAAAACACTAAACACACAGCTTGTTGAACCCTTGTTCTCCCACTCAGTTTAAAAGTGTTCTGTTAGTTGATGGAGAAGAGTCAGAAAATACAACAGAACTAGTTAGCTCCCATCTGGTACTATTTTGAGTAAATTGATTGAATAATTATCCCCAAGTACATCTATCATCTGGCACTTCCTTTCTTCAAGTTGAAAGATGAAAGGGAAGAAGAACCTGGTGAGGTGATACTTGACTTCTCATTACAGGTATACAGAAAATGAAGATTTGAACTTGCTTTTATCTCTGTGAATCACTGGATACAACTTGTCTGGTGTGAGCAAATAAGATGAGATAAAGTTTTGTCTTCAGAACTGCTAAGGTTTTAAGATATATAGATAAGGTAGTGGTGGTGCCAATCATTACTTCAGCTGCTATTGGAATCATAGATGGAAACATAAATATAGTCCTTGCAAATGTAAAATACTAATCCATAGGGTTATATTTGATTTTCTCATTTTTAAGGTTAGTAGTGCTATTAGTTAGAGCTGTCTCTGAATTCTTTATCCCCAGAAAATGAAGTTCTATTCTTCACCACTTAAATAGGACTCGGAGAAGAACAGAAGCAGAGGTGAAGAGAAACTCCAGAACTTTTCCTGGAACATAGGAAAGGTATGGATTATGCTTTGATTTATATTGAAGTTACTAATGGTGAAAAATCAGGAAGTATCTAACATTAAGGAATTCTGTGACCAGAATGTGAACCAGCACCATGTGAAGAGTAGATACTACATTATGTAGAAGGAATGATGCTAAATGCATTAGAAACCTGTGTATGTATATCTGTTTTCCCTCAGGGATTCCTTCCATCTAGAGGTTAGGCTATGAAGGCACAATTAGAACTTTAGAAAACTTGGCTTAAAACATCCTGGAGTCCTAACCAGAGAAAAGAGGTCTCATAGCAATAGGGCAGAGTGGTCTTGTTTTAATGCAATAAAAATAATGAATCTTTAATTTTCATATAAAAAAATTCATATGCCCATATGAACAAATAGATACTTGTCTGTTCAAAATATAAGCCTATAAGCAGCAGTCTCTTCTTGCAAAAATAACCATGTATTTCTTATTTTAATATATGTTAGCTACTTATATTTTGAACATTTATTTTTCAAAAACTTGGTTCCCAAGTGGTTTTTTCTCTGATTATAGTGAATTTTAAAGTTTAATTAGAAGAATTTCCTTAGAGAACAATGCAAATGTGTCATTAGCTGTCTTTTCTAATGGTGGGCTCTCTCTCTCATCTGGAACATTAACTTGAAATTCATTAATAGTTTTGTATTTAATTGCATGTTGACTAGACATTTTTTACCAGTTTGCTTTACTATGTTTATTAGAACTGGTTGACTTATTCATCATTGATATTGTTAACAATTTTTAATGGCATTTTTCACTTACAAATAATTCCTGATTTAATCCTCATTTCTGTCTTTGAGTTAACACGCTGAATGCAGTCTCAGGAAAGTGGAATATGATTGCTATATCTAACAGTACTTCTGTTTGAAAGATTGGCTGAAGTAACCTAGAGCTCAGGCACGAATGACTTGACTCATTTTTGTGGAAGTTAGGTACTGAAAAGAGATACACATAAATCTTACAAAACCAAATCCATACTCATTATATTTTAGAAGCTTAAATTAGGCATATAAAGTAGGAATCGCTTAGTTTGGTAGGCCTCCTCTGCAGATAGTGAAGAAATACATGTTCTGTGGGGAGTATATCAGGTCACTCAAAAATTAATCTACTTGTACAGTGTAGCCTGTCTCTCTGGGCTCACTATAAACGGAATACTGAGTCACTTCATTCCTTACTTGGACACTTATACATACCATAAAGTTATGAAGCTGAACCTGTATCTAAGTATAAAACACTGTAAGGGATCAGTAGGAAATTCTGAA
Organism: Empidonax traillii; assembly: GCF_003031625.1. Taxonomy (NCBI): domain Eukaryota; kingdom Metazoa; phylum Chordata; class Aves; order Passeriformes; family Tyrannidae; genus Empidonax; species Empidonax traillii. The sequence goes on along the minus strand of NW_020955743.1, from coordinate 351,274 downwards.
GGATATATTTCAGTCTTGTCTCCTCTGATGCACAGTTTATAATTCACAGAAATACTCCTGCCCATTTCTGGCTCACAGCCGTAAAATTGTCTTGGAGTTGGTTATCAGTCATCCCTTTCTCACAAAATGCTATTGAACTTGGAAGATTGCCTTTTCTCAGGAAGATTACCACTAAAGATCTTTTCTGAGGTGAAAGAAAGAGATTGTGTCTCCTCTGTGTGAGATTTGAACCCATTTTTAATACCAAGATGGATGGTGTGGGGAGAAAGAACAGAAATTTGCTATATTCTCATGAAGTGGATGCTTTGTTAAGAAAGTAGTTGGAGCCCACTTTTTCAGCCCTGGGGAAAGTTCCTAGCTACCAGCTGATTGGAATGGCAACGCCACATTTTCTTCTTGCTCTTTCTGTTCTCTTTTAGGAAGTCTTTTTCAAGACATCTGATTTGGTAGGTATGGTTTTAGAAAATATGGGAAACAGATTCAGGAGTTAATTAATTAGGTCAGGGAAAGTTTCATGTTCAAAATGAGACATTTAGGCAGTGAGGACATTCAGACTTCCAAGAAATCCAGGTGTCTATGAGGTCACAGATCAGGTAATCTATAATTTTAGACAACTAAATAAGGTTTGATCTCCATTATGTATTTAAGTCAGAACGAACTATGTTTTTAATTCCTTAACAATAAAACAATTTTTAGCCCCTTCCCATATTTTATCTTGTAGCCAGGGTACACTTTTCTATGTTCTATTTAAAAAATCATCACTACTACTATATAAGTAGGAATAGTTTAGTAAGTCATGATAGAGGTTCTTGTCTCCCACTGCGTAATCACTATTATTATTATTAATAATAATAATTTTCTCACTAGAGAGTGATAAATAGTAAATGGATAATGCATGATCATGGAATGCATTTCTATCACATGAAAAATTGCATTAAAAGTGATTCTTGTGAAAATTATCTCCCCTTCAATAAAAAAAAATGGTGAAAGTTGGTTTTGTTGGGTTTTGGTGCTTGAAAATCATCTATGTGTGTTTTAGTTTGTAAGAACACGTGCATGTTGCTGCTTCCTGTGAGACATGAGGAACAAAGTGTATCTGAAATATATGGATCCCTGAATTCCTTGTAGCCTGGGGACTCTGAAATGCATAGGGAAGGCTCTGTTCTCTGTCAAGTGCTGGTCCCGAGGACTTTGTGTGAGCTTTGATGGCCCTTGGAGAGTACTATGTGACAGGTACAGGGTTCTTGAATCTGTTTTTTTTCAGATCCAGTTGCAACTCAGGATGAAAATAGGTATCCCCACTTTTCAGCTTCATTTATTTCCATAATATCCTGACTATTTGGCACTTACAAATAGTATAATGCCAATTAGATCAAAAGTAGTCTTATACTACATTTACGAACCAATAAAAGATACATAAAAATATGAAGGTTTAGCGAAGTGTTCCTGATCATACTACAAGTTCACTTGTTGGCTATACATTTCTAATTAATGCTGTGGCATTCCTGTCTTCCAGCATTTTATCCTTCTAAAAGAAAGTGTCTACTGTAGAAAAGAAATTTAGGATTACTCTTTAGCTGAAGAGGAAAGTTAAACACTGTTTGCATGTATTCAATCTTATGCTAAATTAGGATTGCAAGTCCTGTGACACTTCCTTTGCAGGTGACAGTTTCTTACAGGGTACCAGAAGGGAGTTTAGGTGACAACCTTAGTTTAGATGCAGCTCCTCTTATATGATGATGCATAGCTGAAAAAAAGGCTGAACATAAAATAATTGGTCAACCATTCCACTGCAAAATATACTTCGGTGTATATGTGTATACATACCTGCACACATACATGGCTATATTTGTGTGACATCTTTAAAATTCAGGAACATTCACATACTAATCAAAACCAGAAAGTTATTAAAAATTGAAACATTCAGTCATTTACCTTTTAATTCAGCTTGCGTGTACAAAACTATTATCTCAGCATTTGAGTGAGCCCTGCTTGTCAGTAGTGTAAGTAATTTAAGGGTTCAGTGGTTAAATACTGATACAAGTAGTTAGAAAAGAAATTGTTATATTTAAAGACAGATTGGGAGACAAACACAGATGAATAATAAATATGTGGTTACATGCATAGATCTGTAGCTGGAAAAATAGCTGATGACAGGTTGCTACTTTTCATCACTTTCTTCATTAAAAAAGGCAATTGGTAAAATTATGGTTGAGGGTGGGAAATATGAAGGAATTAAGCATTAATAGTGGTTTCCATTTTGAAGTTTAGCAATGATCCTCATAGCAAAGAAAAATCAATGAAACATTACACTTGCAGACCAAAACTAATCATGTCTGTTCCATTTGTCAAGCGTTAAATCACAGAGCTGAAATATTTCAATGAGCTATTTTAGTCAATCTGGTCTTTCTGAGATTGCTCACCTATCCAAAATATTAGACTTAAAACCATATACCTTGAGATAGCAAATGATTTTGTTTACAACTATCCTAACCTTGCCTCTCTTTGTTCCTCACTTTTATATTTTTAATTTTTTTTTTTTTTTATAATTAGTCTTGTTAGTGAATTATGATTGAAATTAATGGACACCTGCTTGCTGAGGGATTAGTCACAGCCACAGTCTGTAGCTAACATGCTAACACAATGAGCAATAGTAAACATCACAATATTAAAATATTCCTCTGTCTACATATTTACATTATCAAATGTCAGCAGCTGTCCTTGCTGTGGACAATTTTGAAGTCTTTCAGGGAAATAACTATCACACATTGCTGTAGACAGTGGCATACATGGAAAAATGACAATTTAATGACAAAGCATTTGTTCTGTGTCTCGTTTTCCTTGTCCTCTCTTCTGATGAATTCCCAGCCTGAAACAAGAAAATGAAAGGGAACTGAGAGACCTTTAAAAAATTATTAAAAAAGTAACAGACTCTAATAAAAGTTAAAAGCCCGTATAATTTTCTGCAACATAATTTAAAAGTACATACGTGTGTCTGTAGTGACCCCGTCTTCCAATGTCATTTGGAAAAGTATCCAAACCATCTTAAAGAGTGATTTCCATGACAAGTGCTCAGCATTAGTATGTAAGACATGTAATAAGCAATTTCTCTGTTTGCTGTATGGAACACAACATATTTAATTATCTTTACTGAAGAAAAAATAGTGTGGTTGTTACTGCATCTAGAAGAATATCACAGGCTCAGGTCAGTTCATATGAACCCTAATATTTTAGCAATTCTAATATATATAGGTATTTTCAATTACTCTTTTTTTTTTTTTTTGTGTGTGTGTAGTATAGCTTTCTCTATCTCATAAATGCTAAGACTCATCAACTATACCTTAAAATATTTTACATATCATTGTATTATAGTATGGTTATTTGTCTTTGAAAGATATATTACTATTCCACTTGTTTCTATACTGGCTGAATGTAATGTTTAGTAAAGAATGAATGGATATTAAGTGTTACTAAAATGTGATTCTTTTCTCCTACTGTTGACCTTGGAACATATATTTGTAATTCTGTAGGCATTGCTACATCTCAAGTCTTCAAATAAATATTATCTAAGGGACATTATCAAGTTCAAATGTAGATTTTCTAATTCAAAATGTAGATCTCTGTACTGTGATAATTTCAAGTGTTACACATGCTAGCTTTCAATATTGCTTTTCACCTCCATTTTTTTTTCATGGAAACAAGTTCCACTGCCATGCAGAGGGATAAAAGTGGGAGCACAGGAAAAATGCAAATTATGGAAATTTGATTTCTGATATTGTAAACCATATTTAAAAAAAATCAGAAGACACACTTATAAAACAAACAAAAAAATCCACTTTGTATTTTAAATATTCATCCCCCTCATTTCACTTAAAACATTTGGCTTTCACTTAAACCAAGCTGATGATGTTCAGAGAAGTATAATACTTTTATGTCACTGATACCTGCTTATGCTGGAGTGGCTTCTGGACACAGAAAAGAGAGAAAATGTGAATATATATTGGGTCTTGCTGAGATGGACTTAATTTTTCCTATAGCAGCCCTTACACTGCCATGCTTTGCATTGGTAGCAGGAAAGGTGCTGATAACACACCTGGCTATTGCTGGACAGCGCTGACACATCATCAGAGCTGTTTCTCCAACATCCCCAGCCCCATCATTAGCCTGGATGTGGACAAGATCCTGGGAGGGGGCAAAGCCAGGAGAGCTGACCCAAACTGACCAAATGGATATTCCATACTGTATGGTGCCTGCTCAGCAATAAAAGCTAAGAGAAAGGAGGAGGAAGTGTGTGTGTGAGAATTTGCTACTTCTGATTTTTGTCTTCTGGAGCAACTACTACCTGCACTGAAGCCCTGCTTCTGGGGAAGCAGCTGGGCACTGCCTGCTAATGGGAAGTGGAGAATAAATCTTTTGTTTTACTTTGCTTTCAAACATGACCTTTACCTTTGCTGTATTAAACTGCCTTTATCTTGACCTACAGTTTTTCCTATCTTGTTTCCGTTCTCTTCTCAGCTTTTTTTTTTCCTTTTCTCCAAAAGGTCAATAATCACATTCACTTTGTATTTTCCATTTGACCAGGATCTGAGTAAAAGTACCAGAGCAGTTGGATTTGTGTCCGCCCGATAAATGGAAGTGAAAAATTTACAGTGTTTTCATATTTAAAACCTTTTTATTCTAGATCTGTCTAGCTTTTACACCTCTTCATGAGAAATTCAGAAGTAGCAGAGGAAAGCAGAAGTGTTGGTGGTCATTTTCTTGCAATACTATTTCTCTTGCTCAAAACAATGGCTGGGAATTTGACCTTGCTTGAGCAGGGGGGTTGTACAAGATGACCTCCAGAGCTTCCCCCTAACCCAAACCATTCTGTGGTTCTCTGAATTGATTTTGTTGCATCTCAAAGGAGTGCTTTTTTGAAGAGGACTACTAGAAACAAGATGCTAACAAAGGTGCCAATGACCTCTACTCTCTAGGAATTTCCTGGCAGTCATTACAAAAGGGAATATTTCTTCTTTGTTTTGAAACCTTGAGAATATTCCCTTGTGACCATATCCTGCTTGCTGCCTACCTTCTCCCACAAATGGTAGGTTTTCTATACCAATTACTATAACCTTTCTATGTGAGGGGACAACTAAATTATATAATCATGTTAAGCCAAAATCATGCTTTAGCTTTCTTACTAAAGTACACTGTAAATTTTCTTAGTTTTAATCTTACCTTTGCTACATAAAATGCCATACTTGTGTAAATGTAAAAATTTTTCTGTGTCAGATAATACATGTTAAACCATCTTACTGGGTAAAATAAATCTGAACTTATTTATCTGAAATATGTCTTTAGTACCAGTTTAGCTATTTTTAAAACTGTGTCCACATTGGAGGAAGACTGAAGAAGGTGTTTTTAGCCCTGATGAAACTAAGCAGTAAAAATTAGCCGTGTTTTGGTTTAGTGGAAACCTAATTCATTTTGCTTGATCAAAAAGTAAATTTTTATATTTTTATTATATTGTATTTTCCAGTTTAGCTATTAATCAGAAAACAGGCTGCAGTTTGGATTTGAACCTCAGTGTATTCAAGAGGCAGATTCATAATCTTAGGACATGCAAGCCCTTGGGGCAATGGAATAACCTGTCTCTATTCCTTATATACTCACCTGAGACTTACAATGTGGGGACCAGTTAATTGCAAGGACAGACACCTACTAGGAAAAGACCTACTTAGTTGCAGTTACTATTCAATAGCTGTCAGTATAGCAATGGTTTCTGCATATTATTAATCTGGACTGGATTCAAAAGAAACCTTGAGAGGGCATCATCTTGCTCTCTCCTCCAAGGTTTTGTATTGGAGTAAGAATGTAAGTACTGTAAGCATAAATTTACTGAATCATCCACTTACAGTCACCAGTAGTTAAATTTCAGAGTTATGAGAGAACAACTGAAATATTTTAATTATTAAATAAAAACAAGTAAAGAGAATTTTTGGAATGTTTAAATCCAGCAGTAACTCTGCATGTGACTGCTCACTGTAAGTGCAAATCTGTGGAAACTGCTGCTCAAGCTGTGATTGAAGCTGTAGGATGCTGGAATGCTGACTTAATAACCTAGAAAATGTCTCAGATGAACTTTTATTGGAGAGTTCTGAGAGACTGATACTGTGTTTTCATACTGAGGAGCCAAAATGTGATCTTAAAACTGTGGTCCAGATCAGATTAGGAAAATAAAATACAAAATTCTCAGTGTGCTAAAATATTTTCATGTTTTTCACAGTTGCAACTTATTATTTTTGTTTATACTTTTAAAGTATGTTAAACCAAATAAAACAATAAGTTCAAGTGTCAACATAAATCATAATTTATAATTTATAATGCTGCAGGCTGGGTCCTTGGATAGCAGATATCAGTACGTACAGTGCCTGCAATCTTTGTAAGCAGTGGTGCTGGGTTAGCAGACTCAGATTTTGCTGAGTCTGGCTAGGGTAGAGTTAAATACTTACATAGCAGCCAGTGTGCTGCTGTGTTTTGGATTTGTGGCTAAACAAGTGTTGATAACAGACATTTCTGGACTACCACTGAGCAGAGATTTGCACAGTGTCGGGGCATTCTTTTTTTCTCTCTCTGCTCTGCCTAAGAGAGAACATTGGGAGTGGGCAAGAGATTGGGATGGGACAACTGACCTGACTCGGCCAAAGGGATAATCTGTACCATATAAATGTCACTCTTGGAAATAAAAGCTGGGGCTTAGGAAGAAGGGTGGGGATTTGTTTTCTAAGGTGTCTGTTTGCATGGCCACCTGTGGGAGGTGGTGAGTGATTTCCTATGCATCATTTCTTTTTCTCCCTTTGTTTTTCTTCACTGATTAAACTGTCTTTATTTTGACCCGTGAGTTTTCTTGCTTTTGTTCTTCCTATCCCTTCTCCCAGCTGCTGAGTAGGGTGGGGGAATTAGAGGGCAGCTATGTGGGTTCTTGGCTGCTGGTTGGGGTCACCCACCACACTAGTAAACTAATTTTAAAATCAACACTGCATCGTTGCTGCAGTCTAAAGTTAGTACAATTCAGCTTATATCCAAAATACATCAGTACCCTGGGTATGAGAAATGGTTATCATTGATAATTTGTATAGCAAGTAGGTAAGTACCTACTTAAAAGCTGACCAAAGTCTTCCTCAAAACCAGCTGCCTATACAAAACTGCCAAAGAAAAAAAATTAAAATTACAAAAAAAGCCTAGAAAAGCCACATGTCTCCACAGGAAGCAACACATTAAAGTAGTCATGTTATTTCTTACACGAGAAAAAAACTCTAAACCTTACTAATGGACTCAGTGAAGTGTCTTTCAGGAATTCTTAAGTTTGAGAATTTCTTGAATTTTCTTTGACTGAAAATTTCTTGAATTTTCTTTGACTGAAAATCTGATTTTTCTATGTTGCATTTGAGTAGTAACAAATGTACAATGTTGTTCATAAAAACTACAAACCCCGGAGACATAAAGGGTAAAACTGGGATTTTTATCATGACTACATTACTCTTCTAACCACAAGGATGCTTCAGTATGTTGTGACATGCACCCATATAAAATGATTTTGATGTTTCACCAGTATAATAACCTATTAAAGATACAAATTGGCATTCTGTCTGTGTAACATAACCCTGAGGTCCTTCAGGAATTACTACTGAATTTCATTTTTAATTTAACCGCTACATGCTGTACATTTATTAACAAAATAAAACCTCAGTTGATCTGCAGTGAACTCTGTTCACCCTTCAGGCAAACAAGCCCCTCAAAGCTCAGGAGTTTTAGCTCACAAGCTGTCTGCTAGTCTTGCAAGTTTTCTTCTTTCTGCAAATCTGAAAGCACTCAACAGGCTGACATGGAAGGGATTGCCTGGAGGAAATGTGAATATTTCAACAGTGAACCACTGGGAAGCTTCCACAGCTGAAAAGAAAGGCATTGAAAAATCCTTTCACGTGCATCTTCTAAGGAAATCACTAATCATGATATTTAAATCACTTTTAGAAGAAGAAGTATAAATGCAGATGAGGTAAAGATTAGTGGATGGGACAAAAACATTTTTAATGAGAACTGAGAGAAGTGCAGAATACAAAGGGCAGGGACTGAAAACACCAGTGTAATTCTCCAGAGAGACTGAGTTGGAGGAAAAACTGCAATTAGGAAAAAACATCCAAGCTGCCATAGCCACCAAATTCTTGAGCAGGACTTTGTAAACAATGCTCAGACAAACCAAGAATCTGTTTTTCATAGGTACTAGAAGAAAAGAGTAGAGATTTAGTTAGCACTTAGTAACTATGGTGTCAAAACAAGATGGGCTGGAATTTTCAATTACAGAAAGATTCTCATTCCGGGAGTTGAAAGTTCTGATGCACAGCTCATTTGGACATTAAAATCATATCCTTAAGGAATATTAAAGGAATCTTTTGTGGCCTGGTGTTCTAGTTTTGGCCAAGGATGTGAGGGGTGTAGCCTGGAGCTGTATGGGCATGTCTAGGTTGTTATTCTGTACCACCTGTGTCATTGCTGGGGGCAGAAGTAACTTATTCTCACTTCCCTGAAGAAGGGGATGTGGCTTTTTGTGAAGGAAAAAAGTGGCCTCGGAGCATGTGCCAGCATTTTGTTCTTTTCCAGGGGATCAACTGGTGGGATAATGCTCGTCCTATTGTTGGCCATTGCTTTTCATTGTCAAGAGCAAGGGGGAAATAATTCTCCCTCTCTCACACTTCTGAGAAGACAGGTGTCCCTTTCTGGTTGGGAAAAAAATATGGTAGGAGGGGAACAACTGGATGGGCCTTAACTTCCAACTCAACTTAAACCCCAACACCTGCTCAGGGCTGATTAAATTTAAATGTTAGTATTTTTATATATATTAGTAAATCCTCATCTACTGATCATCACAAAATGATCAGGAAGTTATGGAAAGATTTAGGTGTCTGATTCCAGATGAACTATAATTTTTTTGTCATAAAAACTGGTACCCTCAGGATTCCCTATTTCTGACTTGAAGAGCTCACAAGTATACTAAAAAGCAGCATCAGTTGATGTTGGAGGACAGATAATATATATTAGTAGAGAGCAGTTTAAGAAAGACACCTTTGAAATTGCATCACACATTATTAGATCAGGAGGAGAAGACTTCACTGCAAGTACAGAAAGAAGAGCTAGGGAAGACACAGTGGCTGAAATCTACAGGAGGGGAAGACTGTGATCAGCTTGAAATATCCTTAGGTATTCAGACTGAGATGAAGATGATGGGGAGAGGGATAGAGGGAATAAAGTTATTAATTTATTCACAGAAATGAAGGTGTGAAGATTTCTGATAAGACTGAAATAGTGATCTTATCTCACTTTGCCTAGTTAGAACTGAATCAGTAAAAACTGCAAGTTAGTAAACCAGTCCAATTTTAAAGAACCCTCCCAAACAAACCACTCCAAAGTTAAGCAATCCAATCACAAGTCCTTACAACCTGCAGACATACTTTGTGATTTTTGCTCATTGTGGTGATTTTTTTTCTGCCTCACTAAGTCTCTCTCCTCAAGTGCCTCCTTGCAAGAGTTAGCTGTGCCTCATCAAGCTGCAGATCATTGAGTTGTAGAAGCAATTCAGGATTTCCTTTAAGGCCTTTCTGACTTGCTCAGGAATGTAGAACAATAAATCTTTATCCTAAAAGCATTTTCAACTTTAAAAGAAAAGAAAGAGGAGATTCCAAAGCAATATTTTTAAATACCTCTCCATGATTTCTTGCTGTACTTAAAGGGATCAAAAAGACTTTCTTAAAAAGACTTCTCCTCAAAAGCTAAGGATAGTATAAAAGATTGATTCCTGTTGGAACACACTGAGGAGTAAGATTAGGAGATTTTTTTTATTGTTTTCTTTGTTCCTCTTTGTTGTTGCTGTGGTTGTTACATCTCATACAAGTTATGGAGAAAAAAATGCACTTAAATCTCCATGAGTACATTAAAATTTAATGTTCACCATAGTGGCTTAAAAAACTGTTATTTATTGTATTCTCAGGTGAAAGTAATGAAAAGATTAGAGGTGCAGGTCTCCTGAAACTGGCAGATTTAGATCAGACACTCAAATCTGTGTGTCTGATTGGCTTTGGGTGATTTCGATGTTAACATATCTTACCAAGCTATCTATTACACAGAAAACAGCAGTACAGACAGTGCAGTTGATTTTTATCCCTCAAATTCCATTCAGGAATATAGTAGATGCTGTATTACATAGATTTTGCGAGTAAATCATACCAGTGACAAGCTGCAGCAGGTCATACCATGCTACCTCACAAATCATCAACTTGGCAGAATCACTACATAAGCCAAAAGCCATTTTTTTAAAAAAACTGATGTAGTTTGTATCCTACTGTGTAAGCAATCTTCTTCCTTAAAGTTATAGTAACTTCCTTCATAAAAGCTGTTGTTTTCAAAGTATTTGATGGTAATTTTCAGAAAGGGGGTAAAAAACAATTTTCCTGGTATTTTTTTACAACAATTAGCCATAATGAAATTTAAGTGATTTAAATGTTTAGCTACAATCAACTGTCTAGGTCTCTTGTTCAAGCCCCAGTGATCTCATTCCCCAGCCTCTTTTATACATGCAGAGATACCTTGGTAATTACTTCCAATGATTCCATTCAATTTAAGAAGATCTAGATCTACTTTGCAGCATTTGTATCATGTTTGATCAGGCAAATGCTATACTTGTAACATTTCCATGTTTTTGGTGCATTTTGTATCTATGATTACATTTTCAACAGTCTAACTAAAAAAAAAATCTGTTATTTAACTATAGATTTAATCTCAGGAACTACTTAAAACAGTGTATCATTATACTTCACATTTCAGTTATTAAGTGTTTACAGCTGGGCAATGCATTTAAGAACTCACTCATGAACTGTGACACTCAGTTATGTAGTATGTCTTAGCTGAATGGACAATAATTTACTAAACTGAGCAACTAGATAATATTGGTTTGGTGGAGGACAAGGCTTTGTCTCAAACATTCTGATTGTTCTGAAAGGAAAGCGGTGATTGGAAGAAAGGATCCCATGGAGGTGGGACAGCACTGTTCTGAATTTTACACCCTGGGACTCATGCTCAGTCTGCCTGTGTCAACTTCCCCCCCCCCTGCCATTTACTTTCTGGGGGACTCACAACAGATGGCTGCGCATGTGCTAATAGAATGGCATGAAAAATCTATTTTACATAAGAGATGTGCACCAGGTAATCTATAAAAGGGCGTGGATAAATCCCTATTGCTCTCTCTTTTTTTCCCTCACTTTGTCTTGCTGTCCTTGTTGACCCTAGATCCAGACCATCCATGCGGCAGGACCAACACTGGATCTAAGGTCTGGTTATCCTCATTCTTCTCTTTCTCCCTTTCTGCCTTTATTTCTCTCTGCTTTTGCTTTGCCCTGGCAGAATGCGACTATCATAGTATATCCAGTACTTCATATTGAAGTTGATTGAGGGAGCTGGGAGCTTGAAAATTGTGTTGTAAAAGTTAAGACCTTGTTAGCCAACACTTTTGAGACTAAATAGTGGGTTGGTCACCGGAGTTAAGGTGATTATACAATAAAACATAAGAGCTCTGACACATGGACTGGTGTTTTTATTCAACCTGATGAGAATTTATGATCAACATCACACCTCCCTGTCGAGTGTGTCATGACAGGTTTGCCTTATGATATCACTATTTTCTACTCAAAGATCAAATTCCACCTACCTCCTGAATGCTGCTTTGCTGCATCTACATTACAAACTCAGTTTCTCCACAAGTATTACAGCATTTTTGAAAGTGTCTTTGCAATAGGTCTGAGACCTCAAGGGGTAATTGGAAAAAGACATGGAGCAGAAGTATCAGGATATTTCACAAACTAGTGATGGTGGCAATAGGAGAAAGAATTCAAATCACTGCCTTGTATTCTGTAAGGGTTGATTTGTGCTGCCACAAATGTTAGCACCCCAGAGAAGGAGCAAGAGCCACTGCTATACAGTACAATACTTAGAATTCTGATTTGAAATGTCTAGAAGTATAAAAAACAGCAGAAAAAAACAGTAATCCAAATTCTTTGTAGCATTGAAATATTTTCAAAGAACTTTTTGTGTCAGTCAAATGAATAAGACATGGCTTTCTTGTTTTATACATAGATAAATAAACAAGGAAATTGGCATCTTTTACTACAACATCTTCCATCATAGAAGACTACAGGTCTGACAAGAAAGGAAAATAGTGAGTTTTCTGTGTTGGTGATTCATGATATAATTTTAGGTCTGCAGCTAGAACAGAAACCCCCACATCCTCAAGTGTGACTCTTTCACCCTTACCATCTAATTGAAACCTTCTGCATCTATAAATAAATCATAAAAATCTCTGTTCCATGAGATCCTGAAGGGTTCCAAAACTAATTGGCTTTCTGCTGGGAAACATACAAAAATAAGAATGCTAGGTTTTTCCAGCAATGTTTTGGTAAGCCTGTAAATTGGCTTTGAGGGGTGGTGTAATCTCCTATTATGCATTACTCATGAGATTTGGGAGTGGAAATTGGATGACTTAGAAAGGGATATTATTTGACTGGAGAAAATCGTATGAGAGTGTTGCCAAAGTAGAAATTCAATTATACAAAGAAGAGGGTGAAATAAAAAATAGAAAAGAAGATAAAATGCAACTGAAATACAATATTTTATTTGAGAAAAAGTGAACAAAAACTCAAACTGTTAAATTTTAATTTTAAATTTCTGGGACAATACCCAGATTCATAATTTTTTTCCAAGAATAATCCCCAGCTTTTCTAAAGTAATTAGAAATTACTTTGGAAATGCAATTAGTCATTAGAAGCAAAGCTGCTATTCTTAATCTAAATAGTAGGAAATTGTAAATGTTACTGTTGGTAGTATAGATGTTTACAGTGAGTATGTTGCTATTACTTCCACTGAAATTAAAGCAAGAATCATCACTTAAAAATCCAAATACAAGTCTCACTGGAAACTTGCTCCTGATTTGCTTACCTTTAGGGTCATATAGCATCAGGTAATACCACAGTATTGCTTAAAGAAGGACAGATTATTTTAATTGTTTGGTCTTACATGTTTCTTTCTGCATTAAACAGAAACTTCAGGATATTTACCAAGTATTAGATTTTGATATTATTGAGAAGATATTTAAAAAGGAAAGTGCTCAAGGAGGTGAAGTCTTCAAATAGTCTCAATATTTGTACAGTGACAGAATACAAGATGGTGTAGGTACCTCCTCTGTGTATCTGTCTCACTTCAGAGTCAGGGAGAAAGGAATGAAGGGTGTACCTTGTTTATCTTTCTCCACTTTTAAGACAGACTTTATATTTTACAAATTTAATACTGTGCACAGCAAAGAACCAGTAGACATTCACAGGCATCCTTGCTTGGTAAAATTTATTTTGGTCAGAATGGACACTCTAACTAACTCTTCAAAGCTAAGTACTGAATAGTAACAATTTGAAAAATCCTCAGCTCTGCAGGTCCTGATTCTCATGGGGGACTTCAGAAAGCAATACAGTGATGCACAGGCAATTTGTGAGATTTTTGCAATGTGATGAGAGTCCTAATGCAACTACTGTGTATGCTGACTAGGAGTAATGCCTTATTGTACTGATTATTTACAAATAAGGAAGAAGCTTTGAATGCTAGGAGATATTCCCACTGTTCAACTCTTTTGAAGTACAAAACTGCTGCAATCCTCCAAGCAGGAAGAACAGGCATAGCAAGCAACTGCTGCAGAAATGAGACTGGCAAATTAATCAAAAATGACATAGAAAAAGATGAACTACTCAACATCACCCTTTTTTTGTAATCTTCATAGGTAAGGTCAGCCTAGATCTATGCCAAGAAGAAATGATGAAGTATACAGTAAACCACTAAAAGAAGAGGGCCTGTTAAGGACCGTTTGTACCAATTACAACAATGTCTGTAGACAGATGTTGCTGGGAACTTATGGGGTGCATCCAAGGCTGCTCATGGGGTTGAATATTGTCATTGCAAAACCACATCATCATTTTTGGAAGATCAAGGAAAGTTCCAAGTGAGAGAAAGAGTGACTAGAAAGTATCATTACATAAAAGGCAAAGAGAAAGATTCAGGGAACTACAGACTAGTTGGCTAGGTAACTAGTTAATAACCAAGAATCTGATTTCTTTTAGTGTTTTCTTGCTTTCTCTCTTATGAGTGGAAACAGAAATGACAGTTCTCATTTATTGGATAGTATAGGATATTTATGAGCAGTATTTTTGTGAATAAAGAGCTGTGATGCAGCCAGAACAAGTCATTGACTCTGTTAGTTGAAGACCTAATGGAACTAAAGAAAGGCTACAACAAGGTAGAAATTTTCTAGATGAATTTGTCAGAGCAATTAGAAACACTTAAGAAACATGAATGGTTCTTTTCAAATCTATCAACATAGCATCTTTGTGGGTAAAAAAATAACTATTTTTGGACTTTACATGTCAGCAGCCCTCAGGCAGCGTTAAGCTGATCAGTAATTGGTCAGATACCAAACCAGACTATAATGTAGAACATATCCTACATTTGCATTTTTAATTGAAGAAGAAAAATATCCTGTCAGTAAATCACATCATACTGACAAATAAGTTTTCCACTTGACTGGTCTTATATTTAATGGACAGCCCATGACAATATATTTATACAAGTGCATCAATTGAACAATTTCAAAGTTTTGGGATTTTTAAGATTTTTTTTTTAAGATTTAAAAGGCTGCTTTTAATTTATGGACTGCACAAATGCAGTCTTTTGTACTGACCATTTTCAGTACTTTAGCAGTTTTAAAGGAAGTCTGACTAAGTATGTGAAGGTCTCCAGCTCAAACCATTTTATGATTCTGCAACATAGAAGAGTGCAGAAGAATGAAAGCTCCCTTGTTAGCAATTCCTGCTTGCCAAACATGAACCTACTTTAGTCCTGTAGTGGCAATAATGTTATGTTCTTACCAGTCTGGTCTGCTGGTAGGGCAGCTCGCAGAAATGGAAAAATAAGCACATATTTTTTTCTATCTCTCTCTTGGGCATTCTCAAATTTAAACTGATTGTTTGTGGTTGATGCTGAATGCAATAATCTAGACATGGTCTAGGGAGTGCAAAACAGCTGGCGACCATCCCTTCCCTTTATTGCTCCATTTCTTGCAGTTGGCTAGTTCAAGAGTCCCTCTGATCAGTTTGTTATTTTAAATCATATTCCTGGTACCCTAGCCCTTCCAAGGCCTGGTAAAGTAAGCTTAGGTATGTGATAAGGAGAATTTAATTTACAATACTTCTAGGACTATGCTGCTCTGATGTGGAGAAATTAAGATCGTGATTGAGAAAAACACTTTAGCACATGGTTTACTTTTTGCTTTACTGAATAATTTATAAAATGGTTGGTACTTTGGAGATATCTCTGACATTATGCTGCCACACAGACTTAAAGGATAGAAAGAAATGCATAAGCTAGATTCTCTGGAGGATGAAGCTGACACAATTATCACATGACACATTAATCACATTATTTGATCAGGGATCTCTTTATGGTATGTGTGATTGTTGCTTAAAGGTGACCTATTTATTCCAGCTGATGACTGCATACTGATTTTGCAACTAAACCAGAATTTAAGGTAATGGGGTGCCATTACACCCGGTGATTACAACTTTAAAAAAAATTGCTACTATTTCATGTTTTGGGCGTTTAAGTGTTTACGCAGTAAGAGAGAGAATATCAGAGCATCCTTTTCATGTTCTTGTGATTCCAAACCCTTGAAGTAGTTCTATGATTACAACCAATATTTAATGATACACAGCAGTACAGTACATTAAGGAGACTTTATTGACTTCAACTATAGACAAACATCAGCAGATAATGGCAGAAGGGAAAGTGAATGTAGTCAAATACTAAACTTGAAACATATATTGCAAATCAGTAGTGTTTCAAATTGAACACAGACAAAACATTCAATGATCAATAAAAATCACACGACATACAATTAATTCCCTGAAAAATGCATAAAATTAATTAATAACACCAGATTATTATGTCCTTTGCAATTTCTGGTTGATTACTGTACTGTTGGCATACAAAGATCTTTATAGGGTGTGCAAAATGTCATTTAATATTAGTAAATATCACAATTAAAGTACATAGGAACTCTCCCCTCCTGCTCCAGAAGTTACCAGGCAAAAAAAGAAATATCATTATCATTTACTTTTGTTGCAGTTAAAAAATACAAATTGATACAGTATTACTTCTAAATTATGAATAGCTAACTCTTTATCAACACATAAATATTGAGTCTGAAACATGTCAAGAGACTAAATTTTAAAAAATTTTTTTTCTTCCTTGCTGCACTTAAAGGTTTCTTTTTCACTTCAGTGTCATTATAAATGTTTATATAGCATGAAAGAAACTTCTTTCAAGTCTGGAACTTAGAGGCACCAGAAAAAGCATCCCAAGTATGTTTTGCTGTTTAGATATATCCAAAAATATCCAGGGCATAGCGACATCTTGGCTGGTCTTCAGGAGCTGTTAAGTGTCTTCATTTTGTGAACTCCTTTCTGTGATTCATCTGTAAGATCCTCAAAGGCTGCCTCCTTTAAGTGAGCTCAAGTCATTCTTTGAAATTTGCAATTTTCTTTCCTTGTGCTATCTACCAGTAGGGTAAAACAGTGGCCCAAAAGACACCATCATGTGTTTTCAGTACCTGAGATCATACAGGAATTACACAGTTTCTATATGTTCAGCCTATCCTTCAGAACTGCTAATCCCAATCAATCAGTAAATCTCTCAGTTTCAGATTAAGATTCTAAATTTCCTTGATTTCATTTGCATTTACTATTATTTCCTTACATTACCCTTTCTATGATCTTTGGCCACATTTTCAAGTGTATCTCAACTACTCTGAAAGTTGGAAACCTGGGCTGAAAACTGACGGTTAAATAATC